>NC_138293.1:19457500-19475000 GCF_965601325.2 Salmo salar | reverse complement strand
TCAGGCTGTCACTAACTGTAGCTGAGGGGATGCTCTATCATTGATGTACAGCTAGTTATGTGTTGTACCAATTTAACTTTATGTTATACATTTATAATAAGCTATACATTGCATTCGGAAAGTATTCAGACCCCTTGACATTTTCCACATTTTGGTACGTTACAGCCATATTCTAAAATGGATAATAACATTTAAAAAATCCTCATCAATCTACACACAGCACCCCATAATGACAATACCCCAAAATACCCCATAATGCAAATGTGTTAAAAATAAAAAACAGAAATACCGTATTTACATAAGTATTCAGACCCTACATATGTAATAAGCTATAGCTATACAAACACACGGCATAGGTAAACAGCATTTGATAGAATGCCTCTTGAGGTGCATTTTATTGTGCACATTGCACTGGGATTGTGAGTTATAATATGGTATAATATTAAATTACACTGTATACATTATACCTTGTATTACAAAACGCTAGCACACAATGTATTACACCATAGTAATTACACTATAATGAACATGGTAATGTTGTTGTTGATGATGTTGTTGTTGATGATGATGTGGTGATGATAATGATGTTGTTGTTATTGTCTTTACGATATCTGTTATTGTTTGTTTCTGTGCATGCATAGTGACCCAGTTAGTGTCCTCCATTGATCAAACCTATCAGCTCGATCTGATAGGTCAGTTTAGGTTCCCTCCGGTCACCTTGACAACCAGGTCTTCCAAGGAGGTCCATCTGATCAAATCCAATTTGGCTTGTGATTCTCCAATGTGGAGTGGGCAGCCTGTCAAAACGGAGCAGACATTATTCGCACAATCTGACAGGGCGTCTGCCTCTCACAGTCAAAAATACAGACAGACAGAGAGACAGCTTGATAAACAGAGCAGACAGACAGAGAGACAGCCAGATAAACAGCCAGAAAGACAGAGAGACAGCCTGATAAACAGAGGAGACAGACAGAGAGACAGCCAGATAAACAGACAGACAGACAGACAGACAGACAGACAGACAGACAGACAGACAGACAGACAGACAGACAGACAGACAGACAGACAGACAGACAGACAGACAGACAGACAGACAGACAGACAGACAGACAGACAGACAGAGCCTGATAAACAGAGCAGACAGACAGAGAGACAGCCAGATAAACAGAGCAGACAGACAGAGAGACAGCCAGATAAACAGAGCAGACAGACAGAGAGACAGCCAGATAAACAGAGGAGACAGACAGAGAGACAGACAGACAGACAGAGAGACAGACAGATAAACAGAGTAGACAGACAGAGAGACAGCCTGATAAACAGAGCAGACAGACAGACAGACAGACAGATAAACAGAGCAGACAGACAAAGAGACAGCCAGGTAAACAGACAGACAGAGAGACAGCCAGATGAACAGAGCAGACAGACAGAGAGACAGACTGATAAACAGAGCAGACAGACAGACAGACAGACTGATAAACAGACAGACAGACAGACAGACAGACAGACAGACAGACAGACAGACAGACAGACAGACAGACAGACAGACAGACAGACAGATAAACAGAGTAGACAGACAGAGAGACAGACAGACAGATAAACAGAGTAGACAGACAGAGAGACAGACAGACAGATAAACAGCCTGATAAACAAAGCAGACAGACAGAGAGACAGCCAGATAAACAGAGCAGACAGACAGAGAGACAGCCTGACAAACAGAGTAGACAGACAGAGAGACAGACAGATAAACAGAGCAGACAGACAGAGAGACAGCCAGGTAAACAGACAGACAGACAGACAGACAGACAGACAGACAGACAGACAGACAGACAGACAGACAGACAGACAGACAGACAGACAGACAGACAGACAGACAGACAGACAGACAGACAGACAGACAGACAGAGTAGACAGACAGAGAGACAGCCAGGTAAACAGACAGACAGAGAGACATACAGTACATACACACATAAACACACAAATACACCTTCCATAACACATTATACACATTATACATACACATGAACCTTTTTGCCCAACTTTATATTCTTGAATTGCGCACAAGTATCCTCCACTATTGAATGGCTTGTCAGTAGCCTGTCTTCTCTACACTAGCCTATGCTAGACCATCCCTGCAATCTATAACCTGCCACAGTGAAGCAAGGCTACTGACAAGCCTTTCCCATGATGTGAGCCTGTCTGTCTGTCCAGAGGAGACAGTAATTGTGACTGGCTCATTAGTTTATATTAGAGTTGTCTGAAGGTTCATCCGTCTCCCCCACTATTATCTCCTTATCTACCTCACTGATTAATATCTCAACATTTTAATGTGATTAATATGTCAACATTTTTTAATTGTGAGACAAATCATGCTTGGCTTGTTAGAACTAATGTGATATTGTTCTTTATGTGGAGTGACAGTCCACAAAACCCTAGCTAAATACATGAGATAATATGGACTTGGTGGTAATGTGTGGAACTGTATCAATATAGATGGATTTGTAACTCTGATGGTACTGTTGAGGGTTAGTGCTATCTGATATACTTGGGATGTTCCTACCCTAAATTCTAACCTTAACGTTAACCCCTACACTTGACCTAACCTTAACCAAAACCATAACCATAGCCATAACCCCTACCTAACCTTAACCTTAACCCTTACCTCTACCTTAACCCTTACCTTACCTTAACCCTTACCTTAACCATTTTAAATGTCAACTTCAATGGGGTAGGGACATTCCAAGGATCCCGTATAGAAATGTTTCTTTATTCCACACACACACACACACACACACACAACACACACACACACACACACACACACACACACACACACACACACACACACACACACACACACACACACACACACACACACACACACACACACACACACACACACACACACACACATACACGCCTGAATGCTCTAACACAATGACACAGTGAGATTGATTCAGTCTCTTAAATGGGGCACATCACCATCAGATTGAATAATGTCACATGGGTTCATGCTGGAGAGATTTCTCCACCCTCCCTCCTCTTCTCATCAGCCCAAGTCCTACAGCCATGCAGCTTATACACTTATATTATCCTCTTTACATCATCTCCTCATTTCAGCTGAAGTACTATAAAGGGTTAAATGTGTTTTGTTTTCTCATATTGCTCAAGTAGCACTGTGTTGTCATGTAAAAATGGACATCTGTGTTGATAGATAAGTCTTGATATTGATATTGATGATGCATTATGAAAACTGAATACCCTGAAAATAATAACAATCTCATGGTTAGGATCTGGTAGTAGGGTACGGTCTTGTTTGGGCAGATGCAAGGTTTACCATTACAACGCGTGGTCAGAATACCTATCTCAGAGAATACTCTGTATAGTTCCAAGGGGAGAGTGGAATACCAGTAGCTGAAGGAGGTTGATAACCTCTTGGTTCAGTGTGGATTTGAACAACACAACATTTAGTCAGAACTTAATAACTGTGGTCCACTGAATATAGTGGAATAACTGAAGTTGAGTGGATAAAAATAAATGAGACGCCCAGCAAACAGCTGAAGAACACTAGTCCCGTGTGGCTCAGTTGGTAGAGCATGTTGTTTGCAATGCCAGGGTTGTGGGTTTGATTCCCATGGGGGACCAGTATGGGGAAAAAAAAGGTATGAAATGTATGCATTCACTACTGTAAGTTGCTCTGGATAAGAGCATCTGCTAAAATGACTAAAATGTAAAAAAATGTACTAAATAGGTTCCCCAGTGCAATAACATTATCCAAGTCCAGTGATCTATCCACTGGTTATTAGACTAACTGTTTTGAGGTGAATGGTGGGGTACTTGTGTGGCTCACTGCAGAGTAGAGTCATTACCAACCTCATAGCAGTGGAATGAACCAGTATGGCGAGACGTTGTTCCATTGAGCTTATACTAAAGAACCATGCACAGGGTGTCCACACACACACACACACACACACACAGTTGAAGTCAGAAGTTTACATACACCTTAGCCAAATACATTTAAACTCAGTTTTTCACATTCCTGACGTTTAATCATAGTAAAAAGTCCCTGTCTTAGGTCAGTTATGATCACCACTTTATTTTAAGAATGTGAAATGTCAGAATAATAGTAGAGAGAATGATTTATTTCAGCTTTTACTTCATTCATCACATTCCCAGTTGGTCAGAAGTTTACTCAATTAGTATTTGGTAGCATTGCCTTTAAATTGTTTAACTTGGGTCAAACATTTCGGGTAGCCTTCCACAAGCTTCCCATAATAAGTTGGGTACATTTTGGCCCATTCCTCCTGACAGAGCTGGTGTAACTGAGTCAGGTTTTTAGGCCTCCTTGCTCGCACACGCTTTTTCAGTTCTGCCCACAAATCTTCTATGGGATTGAGGTCAGGGCTTTGTGATGGCCACTCCAATACCTTGACTTTGTTGTCCTTAAGCCACTTTGCCACAACTTTGGAAGTATGCTTGGGGTCATTGTCCATTTGGAAGACCCATTTGCGACCAAGTTTTAACTTCCTGACTGATGTCTTGAGATGTTGCTTCAATATATCCACATAATTTTCCATCCTCATGATGCCATCTATTTTGTGAAGTGCACCAGTCCCTCCTGCAGCAAAGCACCCCCACAACATGATGCTGCCACCCCCGTGCTTCACGGTTGGGATGGTGTTCTTCGGCTTGCAAGCCTCCCCCTTTTTCCTCCACACATAATGATGGTCATTATGGCCAAACCGTTGTATTTTTGTTTCATCAGACCAGAGGACAACTCTCCAAAAAGTAAGATCTTTGTCCCCATGTGCAGTTGCAAACTGTAGTCTGGCTTTTTTATGGCGGTTTTGGAGCAGTGGCTTCTTTCTTGCTGAGCGGCCTTTCAGGTTATGTTGATATAGGATGCGTTTTACTGTGGATATACAGTGAGGGAAAAAAGTATTTGATCCCCTGCTGATTTTGTACGTTTGTCCACTAACAAAGAAATGATCAGTCTATACTTTTAATGGTAGGTTTATTTGAACAGTGAGAGACAGAATAACAACAAAAAAATCCAGAAAAACGCATGTCAAAAATGTTATAAATTGATTTGCATTTTAATGAGGGAAATAAGTATTTGACCCCCTCTCAATCAGAAAGATTTCTGGCTCCCAGGTGTCTTTTATACAGGTAACGAGCTGAGATTAGGAGCACACTCTTAAAGGGAGTACTCCTAATCTCAGCTTGTTACCTGTATAAAAGACACCTGTCCACAGAAGCAATCAATCAATGAGATTCCAAACTCTCCACCATGGCCAAGACCAAAGAGCACTCCAAGGATGTTAGGGACAAGATTGTAGACCTACACATGGCTGGAATGGGCTACAAGACCATCGCCAAGCAGCTTGGTGAGAAGGTGACAACAGTTGGTGCGATTATTCGCAAATGGAAGAAACACAAAAGAACTGTCAATCTCCCTCGGCCTGGGGCTCCATGCAAGATCTCCCCTCGTGGAGTTGCAATGATCATGAGAACGGTGAGGAATCAGCCCAGAACTACACGGGAGGATCTTGTCAATGGGACCATAGTCACCAAGAAAACAATTGGTAACACAGTACGCCGTGAAGGACTGAAATCCTGCAGCGCCCGCAAGGTCCCCCTTCTCAAGAAAGCACATATACATGCCCGTCTGAATGATTCAGAGGACAACTGGGTGAAAGTGTTGTAGTCAGATGAGACCAAAATGGAGCTCTTTGGCATCAACTCAACTCACCGTGTTTGTAGGAGGAGGAATGCTGCCTATGACCCCAAGAACACCATCCCCACCGTCAAATATGGAGGTGGAAGCATTATGCTTTGGGGGTGTTTTTCTGCTAAGGGGACAGGACAACATCACCGCATCAAAGGGACGATTGACGGGGCCATGTACCGTCAAATCTTGGGTGAGAACCTCCTTCCCTCAGCCAGGGCATTGAAAATGGGTCGTGGATGGGTATTCCAGCATGACAATGACCCAAAACACACAGCCAAGGCAACAAAGGAGTGGCTCAAGAAGAAGCACATTAAGGTCCTGGAGTGGCCTAGCCAGTCTCGAGACCTTAATCCCATAGAAAATCTGTGGAGGGAGCTGAAGGTTCGAGTTGCCAAACGTCAGCCTCGAAACCTTAATGACTTGGAGAAGATTTGCAAAGAGGAGTGGGACAAAATCCCTCCTGAGATGTGTGCAAACCTGGTGGCCAACTACAAGAAACGTCTGACCTCTGTGATTACCAACAAGGGTTTTGCCACCAAGTACTAAGTCATGTTTTGCAGAGGGGTCAAATACTTATTTCCCTCATTAAAATGCAAATCATTTTATAACATTTTTGATATGCGTTTTTCTGGATTTTTTGTTGTTATTCTGTCTCTCACTGTTCAAATAAACCTACCATTAAAATTATAGACTGATAATTTCTTTGTCAGTGGGCAAACGTACAAAATCAGCAGGGGATCAAATACTTTTTTCCTTCACTGTAGATAATTTTGTACCTGTTTCCTCCAGCATCTTCACAAGGTCCTTTACTGTTGTTCTGGGATTGATTTGCACTTTTTGCACCAAAGAACGTTCATCTCTAGGAGACAGAACGTGTCTCCTTCCTGAGCGGTATGACGGCTGCATGGTCCCATGGTGTTTATACTTGCGTACTATTGTATGTACAGATGAACGTGGTACCTTCAGGCGTTTGGAAATTGCTCCCAAGGATGAACCAGACTTCTGGAGGACTACAATTTTTTTTCTGAGGTCTTGGCTGATTTCTTTTGATTTTCCCATGATGTCAAGCAAAGAGGCACTGAGTTTGAAGGTAGGCCTTGAAATATAGCCACAGGTACACCTCCAATTGACTCAAATGATGTTAATTAGCCCATCAGAAGCTTCTAAAGCCATGACATAATTTTCTGGAATTTTCCAAGCTGTTTAAAGGCACAGTCAACTTAGTGTATGTAAACTTCTGACCCACTGGAATTGTTATACAGTGAATTATAAGTGAAATAATCATGCACAAAGTAGATGTCCTAACCAACTTGCCAAAACTATAGTTTGTTAACAAGAAATTTGTGGAGTGGTTGAAAAACGAGTTTTAATGACTCCAACCTATGTGTATGTAAACTTCTGACTTCAACTGTACATACATACATACACACATACACACACACACAGTGTATCTACTCAAATAACATTACCATTACATTTTCCATATCAAGTCAACGTAATTATCAAAAAAACACATCATGGGATAACTATTACTGTATGAGCTTTAACATCCTGTTGCTTTAATTTCATACAACCTAGGTATAGTAATTATCAGTTTGTTTACTCAAGATTCAATAGTAGATTGTGTTGAAGAATTATGAATTTGTTGATGATTGTTCTATACTCAGGGACTGTGTAAACACTGAATGTGGCATGTCATTATGGGAAGGAACAAGGTTATTGCATTCTCAACAGCATCTCATAAACTAGCCTGACAGACTAATAAACTATATGAAGCCTTGCTGAAGGGAGAAAGAGAGAGAAAGAGAGAGAAAGAGAGAGAGAGAGAGAGAGAGAGAGAGATGCAACAGCCAAAACAGGAAAAAGCAGAATGGCACATCAACCATCAGGATTATTACTATTGCTGTTGCCATGGAAATATCCCTCAAGCACCACTATCTCCATGTCTCTGCTTCTTATTATTGTGCCTTGTGATTGGCCGTCATTGAAACTGTAGTGATTACACTTCTGCGAGATGAGCAAATCCACAGTGCCATGGCAACCAAGTACAATATTCTTAATCATTTTACCTCTTCCATCTTAGATGGAACAGGCTGTCAACCATTATGATAGTGTATATGGTGAGTTGGTCGGTGAAATGCTTTGTGTGCACCCTGCGACTGTTCACAATAATGTGTGTTGTTGCTGTGTTCATCTAAACGCCCTGAAAACCCCATATAACATTAAACATCATTATTCTATTTCGATGGTCTGAACATTGACCTAAAGGAATGCTTTTCTGCATATAATTCTGCTAGCATATAATTCTCACTGTTGATATTTCTTTACTGATAAGACAAGGCATACCCTTACATTTAAATGTTTCCACATTCGGGATCTAAAAGGTGATACGATAATAAAAACAACAACAATAAAAATAATAGTTATTTTTATTGATCAAAACCAAACAATAACTGTATATATCGTATATTGATCAAATTGGAACACAGGCCCATCCAGCCTCCATCACCAGAATCTGTATAGTGCTTAGATGAAACAGGACTTAAGGTGCTTGTTCAGGTCTTCTGAAGTAAAAAGCAATCACCACCTGTGTCTCCCTTTCCCGCTCTTTCTTCAGATCACCTGGCAGACAGATCACCTGGCAGACGGACACCTGGCAGACAGTCACCTGGCAGACAGACCACCTGGCAGACAAGAAGGAGATAATAATATTCTGGCATTCTGATGGCGGATGTTTGGTGTATAGACGACATCATGCAAAGAAGTTATGTTTTATTAATGCTCAACTGTCAATGTGATGAGAGTCTTCAACAGAAAGGACCATCGATAGCAGGGGAATCTGCATTGATAAATAATGGATTGGGTTGTGTTGTGGTGGGGGGTTGGTACTATAAGAATGCCTGACTTTTTTCCATAATGATTCCTGCTTCAAAGGGTTAAAACCCACAAGAACTCTCTATCCTCTCTACACTCTCTATATGGTGCTAAAATCTGGCTCTAGGATGAGTTATCGTAACTCCATAAACGAAGATGGCTTCTTGGAGATTCTCCACTACTGTAGAACTCTGACCTTGAGTGCTTAATCAAGCCGTTAGAAGATGTGGCTGTTTGCATTTTTGTCCGACAGGCTCTGAGAGAACCTCAGAGTATATACACATTAAGAAGCTACTCTGAGAGATGTAATGGTGGTTTGGTAACACAATGAAGGACAAAAAGGTTAAAGATGAAAGGTCAATGCCCGCTGTGTTGCTTATGAATGTGTTATGTTGATTTGATTATGAATGTGTTGTGATGCTGTTATGGTAGGGCCCCAAAGCGTTCCCCATAATTCAAACACTAGGCTCAAATGTGGTTTGGAGAATGACAGCAAAACTGAATACTCAAGAGGTTCAGCGGTCTCTTTTGATGATTCAAGAGCTGTAAATATAGACAACAACCAACAGAGATTCCAACATTCAAATGTACAGTGAGTTCAAATCCTATCTTGAGATTTGTGCATGCAGCTTCAAAGAAATAATGGACTGATGTCAATGAAAGATTTGCGTTGAAGAACCACAAGTCTTAAGTTAACATTTGTCTCTCAAGTAGCATTTGTCCATATACCTTCAGAAAGTATTCATAACCCTGAACCTATTTCACATTTTGTCGTGTTACAGCCTGAATTCAAAATTGATTCGATTGATTTTTTCTCACCCATCTACACACAATACCCCATAATGACAAAGTGAAAACTACATTTTTATTTTTACGTTGCACATTTATTGAAAATGAAATATCTAATTTAAATAAGTATTCACACCCCAGAGCCAATACATTGTAGAAGCACCTTTGGCAGCAATTACGGCTGTGAGTTTTTCTGGGTAAGTCTCTAAGAGCTTTCCACGCCTGAGTTGTGCAACATTTGCCAATCATTCTTTTCTAAATTCTTCAAGCTCTATCAAAATGGTTGTTGATCGTTGCTAGAAAACCATTTCAGGTCTTGCCATAGATTTTCAAGTAGATTCAAGTCAAAACTGTAACTGTACTCAGGAACATTCACTGCCTTTTTGGTAAGCATCTCCAGTGTAGATTTGGCCTTGTGTATTAGGTTAGCGTCCTTAAACTGATTATATTTAACCAGGCAAGTCAGTTAAGAACAAATTGTTATTTACAATGACAGCCTACTCCGGCCAAACCCGGGACAATTGTGAACCACCGTATGGGAGTCCCAATAAAAGCTGGATGTGATACAGCTGGGATTTGAACCAGGTACTGTGCCTTAGACCGCTGCACCCCTCAGGAGCCTCTCCTTCTGAAAGTTGAATTAATCTCCCAGTGTCTGGTGGAAAGCAGACTGAACCAGGTTTTCCTCTAGGATTTAACCTGTTCTTAGCTCCATTCCGTTTCTTTTTTATCCTGAAAAACTTCCCAGCCCTTCTTTTGCAATATTTGTATTCTGTACAGGCTTCCTTCTCTTCACTCTGTCAATTTGTTTGGTATTGTGGAATAACTACAATATTGTTGATCCATCCTCAGTTTTTTCCTATCGCAGCCATTTAACTCAGTAACTGTTTTAAATAAGAAGAATGTCGTCGAAGGGGAAGGCTACCGTTTTATTGGCTCCTAACCAATTGTTTGTAACTTATTTTGTATATAATATTGATGCTACCGTCTCTTATGACCGAAAATAGCTTCCGGCTATCAGAACAGCGATTACTCACTGCGAACTGGACAAAGATTTTTTCTTTAATGAGTCTGACACGAAGGATATATTGCTGCTCCCGGCCCAGGCCCAAATCCCCGTCATTCACATGAAGAAAATAAGGAAATACAGGAGGCGCAGATCAGGGTAACTTGTGAGAATTCGTCGGCGAGTGGGTAACCCACCTCTACCATCCGTTCTATTGGCCAACGTGCAATGACTGGAGAATAAACTGGATGAACTCCATTCAAGACTATCATACCAACGGGACATTAAAAGCTCTAATATCTTATGTTTCACAGAGTCGTGGCTGAACGGCGACACAAATAATATACAGTTGGCTGGGTTTTCCGTGCATCGGCAGGACAGAACAGCTACGTCCGGTAAGACGAGGGGTGGGGGTGTGTGTCTATTTGTCAATAACAGCTGGTGCGCGATGTCTAATATTAGGTATTGCTCGCCTGAGGTAGCATATCTCATGATAAGCTGTAGACCATGCTATCTATCAAGAGAGTTTCATCTATATTTTTTGTAGCCATCTATTTACCACCACAGCCGACGCTGGCACTAAGACCGCACTCAACGAGCTGTATAAGTTCATAAGCAAACAAGAAAATGCTCATTCAGCTCCTAGTGGCCGGGGACTTTAATGCAGGCACACTTAAATTCTATCAGCATGTCACGTGCAACCAGAGGAAAAACAACTCTAGACCACCTTTACTCCACACACAGAGATGCATACAAAGCTTTCCCTTGCCCTCCATTTGGCAAATCTGACCATAATTCCATCCTCCTGATTCCTGATTACAAGCAAAAACTAAAGCAGGAAGTACCAGTGGCTCTCTCAATACGGAAGTGGTAGGATGACATGGGTGCTGTGCCTACAGGACTGTTTTTCTAGCACAGACTGGAATATGTTCCGGGATTCATCCAATGGCATTGAGGAGTATACCACCTCAGTCACCGGCTTCATCAATAAGTGCATCGATGACGTCATCCCCACAGTGACTGTATGTACATACCCCAACCAGAAGCCATGGATTACAGGTAACATCCGCACCGAGCTAAAGGCTAGAGCTGCTGCTTTCAAGGAGCGGGACACTAATCCGGACGCTTATAAGAAATTCCGCTAAGACCTCAGACGAACCATCAAACAGGCAAAGAGTCAATACAGGACTAACTTTGAATCGTACTACACCAGCTCTGACACTCGTCGGATGTGACAGGGCTTGCATACTATTACAGACTACAAAGGGAAACCCAGCCTCAAGCTGCCCAGGGACGAGAGCCTACCAGACGGGCTAAATGCCTTTTATGCTCGCTTCGAGGGAAGCAACACTGAAGCATGCATGAGAGCACCAGCTGTTCCAGACGACTGTGTGATCAAGCTCTCTGTAGCCGATGTGAGCAAGACCTTTAAACAGGTCAACATTCACAAGGCCATGGGACCAGACGAATTTCCAGGACGTGTACTCAGAGCATGCGCGGACCAACTGGCAAGTGTCTTCACTGACATTTTCAACCTCTCCCTGACCGAGTCTGTAATGCCTACATGTTTCAAGCAGATCACCATAGTCCCTGTGCCCAAGAAAGCAAAGATAACCTGTATAAATGACTACAGCCCCGTAGCACTCACATCGGTAAACATGAAGTGCATTAAAAGGCTGGTCATGTCTCACATTAACACCATCATCCCGGAACCCTAGACCCATACCGCACCAACAGATCCCCAGATGACACAATCTCAATAGCACTCCACACTGCCCTTTCCCACCTGGACAAAAGGAACACCTATGTGAAAATATTGTTAATTGACTACAGCTCAGTGTTCAACACCATAGTGCCCACAAAGCTCATCACTAGGCTTAGGACCCTGGGACTAAAGACCTCCCACTGCAACTGAATCCTGGACTTCCTGATGGGTCGACCCCAGGTGGTAAGGGTAGGCAACAACACATCTGCCACGCTGATCGTCGATACGGGGGCCCCTCAGGGGTGCGTGCTTAGTCCCATGCTGTACTCCCTGTTCACCCACGACTGCATGGCCAAGCACGACTCCAACACCATTATTAAGTTTGCTGACGACACAACGGTGGTAGTTCTCATCACCAACAACGAGGAGACAGCCTATAGGGAGGAGGGCAGAGACCTGCAGTGTGGTGCCAGGATAACAACCTCTCCCTCAATGTGAGCAAGACAAAGGAGATGATCGTGGACTACAAGAAAAGGAGGGCTGAACACGCCCCCATTCACATCGACGCCGCTGTAGTGGAGCGGGACGTGAGTTTCAAGTTCCTTGGTGTCCACATCACCAACAAACTATCATGGTCCAAACACATCAGGACAGTCATGAAGAGGGCATGACAACGCCTTTTTACCTACATCTATCTAGACTCTTTATTAACATATGTATATATATCTTTTTTGTAAAGATTTTCTTAACTCCATTTTGTTAAAACTGCATTGTTGGTTAAGGGCTTCTAAGTAAGCATTTCACGGTAAGGTGTATTCGGCGCATGTGACAAATAAAATGGGATTTGATTTTGAAAGTCACCCTTGGCCTCGTGGTTAAATCCCTGAGTGGTTTCCTTCCTCTCTGGCAACTGAGTTAGAAGGGACACCTGTGTCTTTCTAGTGACTGGGTGTACTGATACCCCATCCAAAGTGTAATTAATTACGCATTGGAAAACCTCCCTTGTCTTTGTGGTTGAAATTCGCTGCTCGACATAGGGACCTTACAGATAATTGTATGTGTTTGGTACAGAGATGATGCAGTCATTCAGAAATCATGTTAAACACTATTATTGCACACAGAGTGAGTCCATGCAACGTGTTATGTGAATTGTTGAGCTTGTTGCCATTTTTTATTAATTTGTAAATGTTCTAATAACGTAATTCCACTTTGACATTATGGGGTATTGTGTGTAGGCAGGCCAGTAACAAACATTCTAAATTTAATCCATTTTAAATTGAGGTTGTAACACATCAAAATGTGGAAAAACTTCAGGTGTGTGAATACTTTCTGAAGGCACTGTATAGGCTTCATTGTATAAGCATACCCCAGGGCATATCATTCCCTATTTGCAATAGATCCAACTCCAGGACTCCTGATGGTAAAGTGCATTGGCAAAACCACAAGCCATGGCTCTGCTTCCATCTGTCATAGAGCTCAAGGTAAAAGGCTCAAATGTGGCCTGGCTGCATACCTCTGTGAACCCGGCAATTACTGTGGACAACCACATGACCTCACCAGCCTCTGCTCTGCCTCTGTGATTCTAGGACCCTTGCCAGAGACAGAGTTCCCCGTTTCCCCCATCCCTCAAAGGCAGTATTCAGGCCCTAGCTTACACTAATATTACCCTGGAAAACATTCTCAGCAAATCCCCACCACCATTCGCCACCATCTTTCTTTTTCTTTTTTTTTCTTCTTTTTTTTCTACCCGTCATTCTCCTTTACCCTCTACTGTAATTAATGGCAAATAGTCCCTATCCATCATCTCTATCACAAGCACCATTTTGTTCATTTCGTGAGTGGAACTTTTCTGAGACAAATCAAGGGATGGGTTAGAGTTGATGGGGAGGTTGATGGGTAATGACCCTGAGGACAGGCTGGCTGCAAGCAGGTCAAATTGGCCCTAATTCACCCATGATGTTGCCATGGAACACCGTGCTGGTTTATCAGGTTTATTTCTCTCACACTGGCTGCTGATAGAAAAGCAACATGAAGTTAATACGGCAGAACCATAGACTTAAAAAGACTTTGGTTTTGACATAGACTGTGTAGGCACTGAAATAAGTAGGATGCAAGATTAAACACGACCACATTGGATCAGAAAGAATCTCCTGGCTCAATGATAATGGGTTGCAGAGTAATAGTGTTTCACACATTTGTGCAATGTGCATATTTACCAATACCACTTGACCACAGTAGAACCGCCATGTACAGACAACCGTGCCAATCACTGCTATTACTGTAATGGAAGTACTTTTACAGATCTACAATCTTTTACAATCAAAATCATCAGTTACTAAATCCATAAAGTGTAGCACATGAGATGTGGCACTGTTATCTGTTGTAATCTTGCAAGAAAATTAATCTCTGTGTTCTGTTGAGGGAACCGTAGCTTCTATGTTCTTTACTGTCGCCTCAGTCCTCCAGTCCTCCAGATTGAGCGTATCCCACGCTCCACTGCGTGTGTTTCTGTACCTGTGCCACAGTCAATAAACAGGGAAATGACTCTGTGTTGAGATATCAAATCACCTCTTGTTTAAAAGCAGGAAAAAGAGAGGGAAAAATGAAAGATTTAATGAAAAAAGGTGAAAATGATGAGGCAATAAACCTCGGAGAAATAGATTGCTTTGGGTCATCTGGTTTCATTTTGTTCATCTGTAATAATATTGTGTTAAGCTGATTTTGTTTGCACTGAGGTGGTGTACTACAAACTCTTGCTGTCAGAAAAGGATATAACGTAGAACAAGACTGGTCCAGCGGGACTTGAACAAAAAGCCCTCTATATAGGCTAACTGTAGAGCCCAGACTGCCTGGAACCAGTGGAGTAGTGCACAGAACATTGGCTGCTATGAGAAATAATAAACTGTTACTATCAATGCTGCTGAGAATACACAAAACACACTACTGTAACTATGAGAGCTGAGGTTATAGGTTACACTACTACAGTACACCACTGTTGTCAATGTGTACTTTCCATGTTTAACCCATTTGTTCCCACATTTTTTCCCAGACCATGTTAATCTTACGCCATTAGTAACCTAACATGTAATCCATATAGCTATATTATTATTATTATTATTATTATTATATTGAAAAGTATGTACAAAAACATGTTTTATTCTCGGTCACAAATATGACCGATGGGAACATACAGTGCTCTGCCTATAATAACATCAACAGACCCTTTTCTACAGCTCCAATATCTATGTGCCTCAGCCCACTTACCCACACAACTAAACCCAATAACCCACACCCCCCAGCCCTGTTACCCCCATGCCCTAACTCTGACACCCACACCCCCACACCCCAATACCCTAATATTGATATAATCAAGTATTGATACACCCATATCCTAGCCCTGAATGCCCTATTTGTTACCCCGAGACCCTTGTTCCTTTACCAATACACATCATCCTGGTTACTTGCCTATCTCAGTCCTGTTACCCTCTTTCCTGTATTCCCCAAGTCACCAACAGTAACCTATACTCAGCTATTCGCTGCACACCCCAACCCTGATATTTGCATATCTTAGTCCTGTGACCTGTGACCTGTATACACTAATAGTTAATAGATAAACTCATAGTACAGCCCCATTGTCTTTTTTCCTACCACAAAATTGTTGCCCGAAAGGATTTGAATGGGCAACACAAGTCCATCCAGACCCATTACCTGTATGATCCTTGTGTATCTCTACACCCCATTACTCATATAAACCAGGTAAATCCATGGGCACACTCATATAAAACAGGTCTGCCACAGTGCCCAAGCCTCAATATTCATATAAACCAGGTAAATCCATGAGCATACTCATAGAAACCAGGTCTACACTTGTAGTCCCAATATTGTTACAGACCAGGTATACACTTGCACGACTAACCCAATATAGATTATTTTTTAAAGCAGGTCTATTGAGACATGTCAGTCCCAATTGTCATAAAAACAGGTGTACTTCTGCATTTCAGCCCCAATATTCATACAAACCAGGTTTACACCTGTACTTCAGCTCCATTTTACATATCTATGAAGTCTGAACCTGTGCTTTGAACCCAATTAGTAAACTAAGCCAGGTCTACTGTAGCTTCACCATGCTCAAAGGGATATTCAATGTCTGCTTTTTATTTTATTTTTACCCATCTACCAATAGGTGCCTTTCTTTGCGAGCCATTGGAAAACCTCCCTTGTCATTGTGGTTGAATCTGTGTTGATAAATCACTGCTCGACTGAGGGACCTTACAAATTGTATGTGTATGTGTGGGGTAGGTACAGAGATGAAGTAGACATTCAGAAATCATGTTAAACACTATTATTGCACACGGAGTGAGTCCATGCAACTTATTATATGACTTGTTAAGCACATTTTTACTCCTGAACTTATTTATTTATTTGTCTCAGCCTCCAATATTTGTGCTGCAGTAGTTTATGTGTCAAAGGGCTAGGGTCAGTCTGTTATATCTGGAGTATTTCTCCTGTCTTATCTGTTGTCCTCTTTCTTTCTTTCTATCTTTCTTTCTTTCTCTCTCTCGGAGGACCTGAGCCCTAGGACCATGCCTCAGGACTACCTGGCATGATGACTCCTTGCTGTCCCCAGGCCACCTGGCCGTGCTGCTGCTCCAGATTCAACTGTTCTGCCTGCGGCTATGGAACCCTGACCTGTTCACCAGACGTGCTACCTTTCCCAGACCTGCTGTTTTCAACTCTCTAGAGACAGAAGGTGCGGTAGAGATACTCTACAGCTATGAAAAGCTAACTGACATTTACTCCTGAGGTGCTGACCTGTTGCACCCTCGACAAACACTGTGATTATTATTATTTGACCCTGCTGGTCATCTATGAACATTTTAACATCTTGGCCATGTTCTGTTATAATCTCCACCCAGCACAGCCAGAAGAGGACTGGCCACCCCTCATAGCCTGGTTCCTCTCTAGGTTTCTTCCTAGGTTTTGGCCTTTCCAGGGAGCTTTTCCTAGCCACCGTGCTTCTACACCTGTATTGCTTGCTGTTTTGGGTTTTAGGCTGGGTTTCTGTACAGCACTTTGTGACATCAGCTGATGTAAGAAGGGCTTTATAAATACATTTGATTGATTGATTGATTGTTATGGCAAGCCTAAATCAAACAGGTTGAATACTTATTGACTCAAGACATTTCAGCTTTTAATTTTTTATTAATTTGTAAACATTTCTAAAAACATAATTACACTTTCACATTATAGGGTATTGTGTGTATACAAGTGACAAACACATCTACATATAAAAAGTCAAGGGGTGTGAATACTTTCTGAAGACACTATGTAAATTTGACCCTTTAAACATAATATTTACAAATAAAATACATTTCAACAATGTATTTGTTTTTTATGC